>NC_134700.1:208379845-208387345 GCF_043290135.1 Rhipicephalus microplus
GCAGTCCACCGACATGCCCGGAGGTTCTCATTAGAGGCCGCGATACCAATATAGCAGATTAATGCTGGGTATACCCCTAGGATATGATCAGGCGTGGCTCCAGTCGTACTCTGCTGGCATAGATTAGCTCTCTAGACTTCGAAATATATGCGTTGCATTATGACGGGGTTCGTATATGTTGTGTTTGTAGCTGCCACCACTAAACGGACGGTGCTCAAATTACCTTGGGCGGAGTCGGAGGCAACTCCCGCCTATACATTCAATAGTGTTATGCCACAGAATTCAGTGGGTCGACCATTCCACGCCCATACACCGCAGAAAAGTTCATTCAAATGGCTGCTTCTTCTAACGCGGCTCAGAACGTAAGACCTCGAGCCACGTCGTGCGCCACTTTATTTGGACTGATTCCCTGTGCCATAAGAGCATGTGGGAAAGGAATCAGAGGACGTGCACGCATTTGCTTGCTTCGTAAATACTGCCTGTATTTATGATCCACAAAGCATCAGGGGGATTCTGCCGCTGGCGGAGTTTCGCACGGCTGTTATAGAGTAGCTGATGATACATGAGTTATTCGTGTGAGCTATGGCCAATTTGATTGCCACTTTCTGTACCGTCTTGTAGTAATTGATACGCTGGTCTTGCATTGCTGTGAACGGTCTGTGACTGAAGCCACGAAGCAGTGGCGTTCCCGATAGCATGCTGCATCGACCAAGACTGCCTCGTGGTTGCGACCAAAAATCTTGGTCATAGCTCTGGCTGCATTGTCTGCCCTCGTTGTGTTCGGAGTGCATGTTCTTGAGTAGGACTGTACCTGCGAGTTTAGTACGGATAGTACATGGTATGCCATGTTTGTCTCCATGTTGAGTGTGGTAGGATATTCCGAGATTCTGGACAATCTGGCAGCCTAGATTAGTGTTGACCAATCGCTCGAATTGGGAGATTTGTTGTCCCTCTATAAGCTTTCCAAGGCTATTGTGTTAGGCCAGTTGAAAAAAGAGCTTTGTGCTGGCGATTTCTGGCAAACTTAGTGCTCGTTTGTTAATTCTGCTAATGGCCTCGAATTAGCTTGGAAAGAGGTGGAGCGTACTCCCGCTTTTGCATTTCGTACTTTTGATTTTTCATCACTGAACCCACCAGTGGTAGGCCGCCACACAGGTGATGTGGCTGAGTACAAATGATTGGATCAGGCGGATTGAATATAGCGTCGTTCATGCCTTTGTGGCTCTCGGTGATACGCTTAATGAGGCACATCATGTTCGACACTTTGGCGTCAATGTAACGAACAGCGTCAACGTTTGTGTCCTTATTCTCGATTATCAGTCCTAGCACTTCAATCTCCCCATGGTTGGTACGATGCGACCATCGCTTGTAGTGAGTGTTGTATTGGCCTGCGTTTGCGCTTGGTGATGCCTGGGTGATCGGCCTTTGAGTGCAAGGTGATAGAGCAGTAGCTAAGACTTCTTCGCCGAACAGGATAATTCCGTTCCTTGTAGATACCATTCTACTGTGTCAATTCCCTCTTGTAATATTTGTTCTGTGGAGCCATCATTGGCGTTGCACATACAGAGGGTGATGTTGGCATAAACGGTGTGATGGAGTTCTTGGACGGTTTGCAACTGTGGCGAAAGACCTATGAGGGCGAAGGGAAACAACAAGCAAAAATTTATGGAATCCAGCGAGGTTTTGTTTATTTTTAAAGTGTTGTTTTGGGGTATCAGTTTAGGCTACTGATATGATTTATAACGGTGTTATATGCGACAGCTTAAATTGAGGACGACGCTGCAAGCGATGGAAAGGAAAATGATAGGTGTAAACTTAAGAGACAAGGGAGCAGAGTGGGTCAGGGAACAAACCGGGGTTGAGGATATCATAGTTGAAATCAAGAATAAATGGACATGGTCCGAGCACGTAGCACGTAGGCAGGATAATAGCTGGTAATTAAGGGTAACTAACTGCATTTCCATAGAAGGCAAACGCACGAAGGGGAGACAGAAAGTTAGGTGGGCCATGAGATTTAAAAGTTTCTAGGTATAACGTGGTGCACTGGGCGTAGTCAGGATGAATATGATTATGATAATATGCGCGACATTGTCAGAGACCTTCTTGAGATCTAGACCTAGAACGACCTTAATGAAGCGTGCTGTGCTGTCTAATGCTCACGCTGTAGCATGACATACTGGGTCGAAAGATGCCTGGGGAAGCTAATCATGGTCTGTGGAAATAGGTCATTGTCTTAGAGTTAATTTGTTAGTCTAGCCAGGAACATGTGTTCTATTTATTTGACCATGCACGATTTTAAGGAGATGCGCCCATGGTTTTGGGGAGCCCCTCCAAAATTTATTAGAAATTCTATCTCCCTCTCTTTCATAAAGGTTTCTAAATGCGAAGCATTTCTTAAACTTGCGTACTGCAAGTACTTTGAGCATCTATCTATTTATCTATCTATCTATCTATCTATCTATCTATCTATCTATCTATCTGTATATCTATCTATCTATCTATCTATATATCTATCTATCTATCTAGCCGCCTACGTCTGGGTACTCTCGTGATTACCCTCTTAAGTAGGAGTGAACTAAAATTAGTATGGGAGGTTAAGATGGTTTGACCAATACGACTCTCTGGCCATGGCATGACTATTGTCACGGTCCCGTCGCGTACGTCGTCAAACACTTTCCGCCTGGCAGTGACACGTACCCGCGGGCGGCTATGTGCCACAGTAATGCAGGTATGTGTCACAGGTGTCTGCCAGGAACCACGAGAACACAAGCGTAATCTTAATGCGTGAGCGTTACAAAAAAGTCCACCCGGTTAATGCAAAGAATAAATGTCAGGGTCCATCCGGAATCAAACCCCAGCGTTCTGCCTGACAATCAAGTATTCTACCACACAGCCACGCCAGGTCTCGGGACTACTTTTCAAATAGACCTTAATGTTGGTGAGACGTGAATTCTAGTTGTAGCACCAACTATCTAATTTTATAAACATTCTATAAGTACTCCTATGATACAGGCGTCACGTCGGGTTAATGTCAATTGTAGTTAGGTGCCATCCACTGAGGTTGGTTTATGTAATTTTCCAGGGCTGCCATCATCGCGATCCCCAGTGCTTCACAATGGCTTGTTGTTTGCGGTGTTGCCAATAACCATATTCATGTTGGTATCTTTACGCAAATGTAAACAACTAGCTATATAAAACATATGCGGCTGTTTAACGTATCAAAGGGCTTATTTGGGCAAGTTGGGGACGGTTAACAGTTTAATGTATGTATGGGCGTTCACTTGTGCATATCTTTAGCGCCACTTCGTGACGTTTCGTTCAATAAAAAAGTTACAACACAGTCAGCTTTCACGCGCATGCTTCACATAACACCAATTTCTAAAGTAGGTGTGATCTGCCGAACTTCTTTTGTTTTCTAGTGTGAGACAAAAATAATGAAAAAAAGGAGGACAAAGATAGTGAACAGTGTTTGCGCGCTGGAGAACGCAAAGGAGGCGATCACACAAGTGTCCAATCAGGCAACTGCACTTTAAGCTTGCGAAGCGCCCGAGCATAGCTAGCTGCACAACATACTGGCGACAGATGACGTCAGAATCACAGAATTCTTCTCTTACAAAATGTTCACGAATTTAGCCTATGTTTAGTGCGATCTCTGAACGGATGCACAGAAGCTGAAACAAGAGAAAAGAGGAAGGCGTCAACCAGATGCTAGGATGCTACCCTACACTGGTGTTGGGAAATGGGGGGCTGAAAGAGAGAGAGAGAGAAATAGGACCAACCCACTGGGGAAAACGGTTCACTCAAAGTCGTTCAGACAGGCCAGTAAATCGAAATTACGACTATGATTTCCCCGGTAAAAGAAAGGATGAGAGAAAGAACATCAATTAAATCCCATTCGCGGAGGAGTGGCGTGCTCTTGATTCATCCCCTCCGCCGTAGGTCACGAGTCTCACTGCGTCACACCGAGGGCCATGGATGATTAAGTGACAGTGGCCTCATGTTCGCACGTAATAAAACTGTAATAGGAACGTATACGTTCGTGATATTAAATCACCTTACAGTTTTACAAGAGGTCACCAACGCTGCTAACCGAGTCCGTTCTTTAAAGAGCTAAACAATTGAAAATCAAAACTAATCCGAAAGACTAACGGCGTTCTCCGGTCACGCGCGCCTGTGGTAGATTTTTGAAACTTGAGCCTCCGAGAAGCGTATTGTCGGACGAACAAAAGCCAGTCACCTCATATTTCATCGGAAATACTGGGAGCCTTTTTTTTTACAGTAGTTACAATAAAAGCTTTTTCCTAAATAACCTCCACGATCGCCAGAAAGCTTCCGTTGATCTGGTGCGAAAGCTTTCCATTACGCTACAAGCCGATGCTAAAGTAACAAAACGAAGCAAATAACGCCAACGTAGTTAGTTATATACAATTTCGTATAGTCTGTCAGCGGTGTCAAAGTGACAAAATTTTGTCGTCAGCGGAGGTGCGTGGAGCCCACAAGTGGTTCAAAGCAAAACTGCTACGCGCACACGAAAGCCACTTTATTCTCTCTTTATCTCTCTTACTCTCTCTGCTTTTAACCAGACGCAGTTGAGAGTTAATTAGAGCGCTTACGCGAGTTCTCGTCTTTCGCTCCTCTTCACGCCTCGTGCTTCATCGCTTCCTCCCCCCTCTTTCTCTCTTTCTCTCTCTCTCTCTCTCTCTCTCTCTCTCTAGCTCCCACTAATCTCTGTCACAACAGAATTCCACCGCGACTGATTACGTGCGAAGCAAAGTGCGTGTCATTCCGCACGTTTCAGCGCAGAGGCTCGTGTCATGCGAGTACAGGCCGCCTCCAATACAGTCTAGTGCAGCCTCTTTCTCACCGCAGTTTTTTTTTCTCTCTCTCTCAGTGGAGGCGAGAGGCCGAAAAGAGAATTTATTAACAAGTCACAACAGCGCTGTCATCAGAAGAAGAAAAAACATTAAAAATACGGCAAAAGTGAGAAAAAATGGAGAGAGAGAGAGAGCAACGAAGCGGAAAGAAAAGTTGAATTGGGAAGAACGTACCGAAAGCGCAGCGAAAAGCGACGCGCAGTGCCGAGAGATTCCGGTCGCTAGCAATTATCGGTCGCTCTTCCGTGGTGGAACCTCTCTTCTTTTCCTCATTTTATTCGCAGTTTTGGGACCTACGACACCCGACGCTACCGCGGCGTCGCAGGCGACGAAATGAAGCTTAACAGATGACAAAATCAATACAAGAAAGAAGGTCATCCCAATTCTCTATACCTTTCATGTCTTTTATTTTTTTGCGTAGGTAGGCAAGAAAAGAGAAAAGAAAGCTTTTTTGTCTTCTTTGTGTTAGGTGCCTGTCATTTTTCATTAGGTACTTTTCGATGTAAGGCTCAAAATTTCGTTCTTATCGTCTGTGTTGAGGCCGCAAGTCGAAGACTCGTTGGGCCAAAATATCTTTTTTCTTTCTGATTTTATTATTGTGGTTGCGAGAAGTACATCGAGATTCGGAAGAAGAGTGACATACTGGAATAAAAGCAGACGTTATGACAGATGTAGATGAAAAATCAACTTGTGCACGTCGGAGCGAATGAGGTGTAAGCGCACGGAAGACCCACACCCGTAGATTCGACCCTCCGAACATCAAGAAACCAGCAGCACCCACGAACACACACGCACAAAAATAAATTCAAACGATGTAAGCGCGCGACTTCTTAGTGCCGAATGGATATTGACAAACGGATTAAAAATACGACGAAATGGAATGAACAAAAATTCTGTTGTAATTGGAGATGGGGGAAAGAAGGAAACAGATAAGCGAGGGTAAAGCTAGGAAAGAAAAGTGTGACAAATAAGTGGAAGGCAAGGAAATGCTCACAAATATTTCACGCTTGTGTGGTTCTTACGAACTGCCCGTGGGCAGCTTTTGACACAACCCGAACCGATAATCTTTCTTTGATGACGGCAGCGTCGAAGTAAAGAGAGAAAAGGAAAGCACCTAGTGCGTTACTTAGAGATACATGAAAGAACCTGTAAAGATTGAATCAACGCCTGGCTTGGACCAGTTGATTATATAGACGAAGCCAGTGGAGGGAAGACGAGCACATTTTGATAAATCAGCAGTTGTGCGTCATTTGTCCGTCACTAAAGCACTCATTCGAGCGTGAGCTGTCGATGGCGATTAACGACGATGCGCGGTTTATGTAAAACTCATCTCCAATGCAGTGGAACATAGAGACGAAACACAAGAAGGCGTTTGGCGTATACAACTTATAAGACATGCAATTTCGCTGCTTCACGCGCTCTGCGGTGTACGCGGGTGTTACCTTTGAAAAATCCGCTAACGGTTGGTAACTAATAATATATTAAAAATAAAAAAGAATACGACTTATCAACGATTAACCTTCCGACCACTTCATGTTGACCTAACATCGGCAATTTGTTTGTTCACGCTTCTGAACCTGTGTGCAAGGGTAACTTACACCTTTATTCTTGAAAACGCTTATTCTTGAACCTGCTTTTTTTATTTCCTCGTACAGTTATACTAGGCCTGAAAAAAAAAACAATTTGCTCTTATTTGGAGTACGCAAACTAACGCACGAAGCCTTAAACCTGCATCCCTCATCACATACATTGTCTTGAAAATATTATATCTTCATTCCTTACATTCACAAATATAATGTTTTTTTGTTTTCTTTTTGCTTACATACTACGTTACAAACAGATCATATTTTTAATAAATAGGAGCTAATGGTTTATGTCTGTATTTTGATTCCTTATGCAATTTACAATACCTTTTCTGTATTTTTTCGGCATTTTCGGAAATTCCAGTACTGGCACAGAAAATACCTACTTTCACCGACCGGGCGTGATAGCCGATGGTCTCGCGTACCGTATCTTTAAAAAAAAAAAGATCAGCAGACGGTTCGTGCCTTTGGGACGGTGTTGTGTTCTCGCAATCGAATGCCAAGTTTGCGAAGGGACACACGGCAAGAAGGCCACTTCACTCACTGCGCCGGCCAGATTTCGTGCAAGCGTTTCGTTCGAGTTACACCAGGTCTAATGCTAAATGAGAGGTCTGCCAGTCCAACATCGCATAGCATTCCAATTCGTTGCTATCACATTTATTATTTCACCCTTGCGGCAAAACAGTGACATTTTTGGATGTGTACATTTTGACTAACAAGCGACATTCTTTCTTCTGACTTTTGGAATTACTTCGGCCACATATTTGTCATCAACTTGAGTTCATGTTACAAGGCATATTGGCTTCTACAGTAGCGAGATGATTTCCTTTGAGGGTGAACGACTTTCAGCCTAATTGTAGACGTGCACACTGTATTATTGACACGTGCAAAAATGACGTCATTGTCATGCGTATACTGATGGAATCATGACAAACCGACTCAGTAGCGTCGTTCTGAGTGGAGAGCAACCCGCTATACCCTCGACATGAAAATAATACTTTCATTTATTAATACCTATTATTGGCTATTAAATTAGACTACAT